>NC_134491.1:37671971-37701971 GCF_040206685.1 Ascaphus truei
TCTTGTGGCTTGAGTCAGTGAGACACTAGCGGGATTTTCAAAGTTGCTCTGCTGCGAATAGCAGAGCAACCGGCATCAGTTTTGGAGCTGGGAAAGCCTGCCTAGCTGAGACCAAGTCAGACGCTGGGACAAAGTTCTGAGAATAGAACAAAGCGGTCACGGAGGTGTGTTTCTCCAGAAAAGAGTACCACGTAGTCCGGGACGAGGTCCCAGTCAGGGTAAGCCTTCTGAAGCAGACGCCCTGCACCTATTTGTGGCTTGTTTTCACCCCCAGGCCTCCAGTAAATGTATATTCTTTCTGTATTGTGTGTATTCATTGTGTGTCCACGGGTTTCACCCAAATAAACCTCATTTTATTCCACAACCCCGTTTTGCCTAGTGAATGATCCCAGAATGTAAAAAGTGTTAAAAGTGCTGGTCTCCTGTGACATGGTACATTTTCAAAAATTCCTGGTCAATTACACCTTTTATCTGTTTGCGACACTCTGTTTTATTCATACTGTATCCTTCACCATGTGGTGAACCAGAAAGTTTCTTAGCTTCCTATGCAGGCTCCTGAAAGGGAAAGGCTTGCCCTCGATCTATAAAATACTTCTTACGGTCTTGAGAAGCCGATCAATGAGCTTGAGATCTAAAGATGGGTTATTCATCTGCAGTAAAATCATTGATGTACAGATGCGCCGACGAATATTCTAAAACTTGCCTTGGAAAATCTGGGCCTATCACCAACAAGACCCAGGTACATGCTGGGTACATGCTGCAACATTCCAGTGACATTTCTGCAGAGACTAATGGCCCATCGGATTAACACAGCAGGGGTCAAACTGAATGGGACTGCCAGGGACCCCCGCTGTTAATCCGATGGGCCATTAGTCTGTCTGCAGAAATGTCACTGAAATGTTGCAGCATGTACCCAGCATGTACCTGGGTCTTGTTGGTGATTGCCCCAGATTTGTTATAGAATACTCGTCGGCACTACAGTATATATGACGATAATAAAATTAAAACTTAGGGGGTTATGCACAAAGCAGTGATAAGTGCTTTTAAGTGAGATAACTGCCTTTATAGCGTGATACTGCCTGCTGTGAGATTCACAAAGCAGTGATAACAGTAACAGTAACCTGCTATAATGGCTACTTAAAAGCACTTATCACTGCTTTGTGAATCTCACAGAAGGCAGTATCACGCTATAATGGCTTTTTATCTCACTTAAAAGCACTTATCACTGCTTAGTGCATAACCCCCTTAACCTTTATTGGTGATAAATGTAAATAAAAAAAATGAAAGGACAAACTGATATTACCAGCAAAATATCATAGTAAAGTGATTAAGAAACAGTATTAAATCAATCGTGGTCATGGACTCCAAGCTAGATTGCTGAAACCCTCCCCCCTCCCCCGCCCTCCCCCCCTTTTGCCGCTTGTGGACAGTGGTTAATGGAGCCCAGATCAACTGACCTAGTGAAAAATGAATTTAAAAGCTGGACGGCGATGAGGATAAAGTTGGCTTTAGATGCCCAACATATACCAGCTATATAAACATCAGTGATAAAGGTAATTCAACTGATATAATAAGCCTCTACCAAAAATATACACATGTAGTTTATATTAGGTAGTAGTATTCAATATTCCCCAGATGCTGGGGGCAATAAAATGCATCTGCTGTTTAGGCAGGCAATAGATTTGTTTCAAGGCATACAATGCTGTGTTCTAATTAACACCTTTACTTGTTTAAGTTATGTCTATATGGATGCCACGTGAAAACACAAAAAACAGGTCGTTCCTGAGCTTTCTATTTCTCTTTCCTTAGAAGGGACTAAGCAATAGATTGAGGCATATTGCTTGGAGCACAAGACAGAGGTATCTGAAAGAAGGTTAGCCAGATAGATGCTGGCTTGAGATATAGCATGGTAGGTATAATTGTTTGGTAACAAGACCTTGTCAAAGTATATTAGTCATTCAAGATATGGTCATTGTGGATATTACAAACAGTGTACCCGCTATGTAAAAGGGATTCTGATAGATAGCTCTTAGTAAATGAGGCAGTTGACCTCATAATTTTTAAGGATGACTATCATACTATATAACGGAACTGTATTGATATAGCTCTGTTTATGAAAGGTGTATGAGTAAACACCCCACCTAATGATAACTGATAGTTCAAATCCATAAGTAGCACTAATTTGTGATTGGACAATTAATCGCCTATTGATTAGTGAAGTGTATTCATGAACACCTAGTAGCTAGCAAAGCTGATCCAAGGGTAGGCTGTTGGATAGTATCCAAGCTAGCTGTAAGAAAGTGTCTCTATAAGCACCTGACACTAGTTAGCGATACAAAGTTCTGCTGGAGCATAGTGAATGGGAGAAGGTGCCTGCCTGGTGTAGAAGCAGACACAATCGCCGATCACTCTGACAGCCCCACACTCTGTGATGGCTGATAGCCATTGAAAACTGAAGGTAGTGTATGATTGTAGCAGAAGTACTATAGCAATTCCCCCTATACTTCAGTATCCAAGCTAGCTGTAAGAAAGTGTCTCTGTAAGTGCCAGACACTAATTAGCCTTAGAGAGTTTATACCACAGCATAGTGAAGGAGAGACAGTGCCTGCCTGATGTATAAGTAGGCACAGTCGCCAATCAGTCTGACAGCCCCATACTTGATCATAGTTTTTATCCTTTATGCTCAAAGGGTATTAACTGATGTCTGAAAGTAAGTAACAAAGTAGCAATATCTAAGTATGAAATTGGCATGCTGTGTTGCAGCCGCGCTCCCCTGCTGATACTAGGAAGCAACAAGTAATGGTTACGCCCACCAACATACTTTTCACGTTCTCTGACGCTTTGTCAAGGTGGCTCCGCCTATCTGATGCCTGCTTGAATTTATAGCCTTCGGTTTCTATAGTGACGGATCCGTGTAGGAAGGGTGCAGTCCCCCCACATACCAAAATACTATCTAATGCTTGAATCCTATAATTTATCTTTCTACAGTAGGTGAATAATAATTGGACAGGTCGTTTGTGCATAAAGCATCTGATGTTTGACTGGGGTTGTTTGGTAGTCAATAACGCACAATGAGGGTAATAGAAATTGGAGGTGGGTAACAACAATAGATATAGCTATAAAGGATGTCAAATAAAATTTTCTCTTGGTGTAAATGTTTGCCATACTATTGGATAAATATCAGTGAAGCACAAGGAGACCCCCACATAAAGGTAATTAGGGAGAAGACATGTGCTAAACTCCCCATGTAATAATGATGACTGTACATATATGTTGATGTTGTAGCAAGCAAGTGACACTCAGCATAAGGTAAGTACAGGGAATGTACTAGGTATTTGGCAAAATGAAGGGGGTAAACACATCCCTCATTAAGTTCGTGTGGGTATAAAGTGCCAAGTGTGTAAATCCAATGAGACTCCTTCTTGAGGATCTCATTGTCCCAGTTACCACGTCTAATGCATTCTTGAAAGTGGTCAATTCCCTGAAATGTAATCATCTTCATATCGCCTCCATGGGCAGCATTTACATGTTTGGCTAGTGGGGTATCATAATTATTGAGGATGTTGCCAATGTGCTCTAGAACACAACTGCGTCGCTGGTTCTTTGGAGTTGAGTCACGATTCCACATGTCAGCTGATTCAGAGCAAGGTTTAACTCTATTTCCTTTTCTCTATTCTTGACCTGCAGCTGCCGGTGCTCCTCCTAGACCTTGTCCAGCTCCCGCTGCAGCCGGGCACACTCATTGGCCGTGTGGTTCAGCAGCTTGCGGGTATCGTCCATCTCTGTTTCATAGCGCAATGTCAGGCAAGCCACCTGACTGACGGACACCTCCTCCCTTTCGGTGAACTGTATCTTGCGCTCAGCAAGCTGCGTCTGCAGTTCTTCAATTTGATCCTGTAAGTACCTCTCAGGGCCTTAAACTCTTCCCGGTGCTTGCTCTGGGTTTGCATTAGAGCCTCCTTCATATTTTGGAGCTCTGCAGTTTTTGTCGCTAGTATCATTGCTGCTTCTGTATGCCATGCCTCTTTCTCCTGGGTGTACTGACTTTTGGGTATGGAGCAGCCTCTCTGCTTTTTCAAATCTTGCTCTATTTTCTCGACCTTTTACCGCTCCCTCTCATACAGAGTTACCTGGTATCTAAGCTCTGCCTCCAGCGATGCTCTTGTGATACTCAACGTGGCCTTCAGCTCTTCATGCTGCTGGACACATTGGGTACTCAGACGCTCCTGCAGAACTTTTACTTTGTTAGCAGCTTGGATACTTTCTTCCTGCAGGACCAACTGCTTCTCCTTGGGCTCCTGTAGAAGCGCACGCAGCTCTTGCAGCTGGCTTTGCAGTATATGCTCTGCTTCTGTATGCTGCTCCAGGGAGAGTCATTCTTTTTCCAGCATTCTCTCTGTAATCTGCAGTGCTGCCTGTACTTCTAAATTTTCCCTGGACAATTGTTCCTCCACTTTTTCTGCTTGGTGAAGCTTCTCCTTTCCTTCACTGGCCTGGTCAGAGAAATCTGAATTTTCCTCTTTCAGACTTGCATTCTCTCTCTTTACAGTTTCTAAATCACTCAGGGAATTCTCATATGTTTCCTTCAACATACCCAGCTCTGTGTTTAGACCGTGGCCCTCCTGGTGTGAGTGGTCCACCTCTGTGCTGAGAGTGCGAATCTCTTGTAGAGCCTCCGTAAATTTCTGTTTTAGGTTAGCAATCAGTTTGTCAGACGTTCTGCTTTTCATCCATGGTAGCAATTGAGGTGTTGGCCTTTTCCAGACTAGTCGTCACCTCCTCCAACTCACACCGTAAGAGACGCTCTGTTTTCTTCAAAGCATCGTACTCTAGTAAAGCTGAAAGTAGACACCTCTGTAACTCAGCGTTAGCTTCTCGCTCCTTATCCAATCGCTCCCACAGGACTTCGTAATCATGGCAGCAGTTTGGAGTGCAGAAATTAAGGCCTCTAAATCCTGGATCAATGATTGAGCTTCCCTTTGCTCCTCCTTTTCTTTTGCAGCCGTTCTTATGCTGACTCTGCCCATCACTCCGGCCCTCAGCACATCATACCACCTTTCTGACGCACATTGTCTGGACATGGCAGGCTCACCAAGTGTTTCGGTCACTTCCTCTTTGGGTTGAGAAAAACTTTACTTTTTCTTTCTCTTTGCTTTATTAGCTTCTAAGGCTGAGTCCATGGTGCCGCAGCCCGTGCGGAGACGCGATGAGGCTGAGGGAAAGGGGGTGCTTTCCCTGGCCTTGGTTAGCGCGCCGTCCGGGGGCGTGTCGAGGGGCGGGCCAGTGACGTCACGGAGCTGGTTCGTCCTCATTGGGCGAACCGCTCACGTGACCGGCCCTGCGCTCCCATGAGTGCGAAATCTAAAATTTGGATAAGACCTACGCTTCCGCACGCTTGCGGAAGCGTAGGCGAGCCCCTAATAAAGCCGCTCTCATTGCGGCTGCAGGGGCTCACTGCCGAGCAGCAGCGTGCCTCAGCACGGGTCAGCGCATAAGCGCATAAGCGCTGACCATGCCCGAGGCCTAAGAGATCAGTAGTACTGGGCACACACACTCACTGTTACCAGCTTCCACATCTTATTGCGCTCACAAGGCGTTGCTTGCTTTTTCAGCTGTTTGTATTTGAAATTTTGGGGACACACATCTTCCATGTGACCTAGTTCATGACAGGCCCAGCTTACTAAATTCATCTGCGGGTACAGCTCTCTTCCTGGGGCCACATACGAGTCGTCGTTGTCATCATCATCGTATGGCCTGAAGGGACACTGTTTGCATAGTTATGCACATTACAAAACAAACATTTCACATTGCCATTTTTAAAAACCCAGCAGGGAAAACTTGACACTGAGCACTTTGCTTATGGCATTAGCTTTACCCAGCACAGCAATCTTTTCATACCCGACGGGGCAGACTTTACACTAAGCACTTGCTAGATGCTTTTCTGCTTGGGTTCAGGGCCTTAACATATCTTCATCTACTGACCTATAGGTGCTATTGCAGCCACACTTCAAACATTCTCTGTGTATACACAGTGGGAAAGACTTCACTCGCAGAGTCTGCACTTTACTTGGGTCGGGCGGCCAATTTAAATCCCCCATTTTATTGTCAAACCCACAGACCTTTCCATGTCTGCCTGCACTCTCCACCATATGGGACAAACAACTCTCTTTGTATAGCGCGTTTGTTTGCCCAGGCTCTTCGTGACACAGTCTTCTAGAGTTTAATTTGTATGAAAGGACAAACACGTGTATACTCACACAAGAGGCACTCAGCCCTCAACCTTTAGCAGTTTATTTTTCCACAAGCCACTTAAACCATTGTCACGGTCACTTGTGAGAGGATATAATATACACTAAAATAACTGGGTTGAACTGAACACGATTTAGATATAATAAATGAGGGTTTATTCCTTAAAAGGTAAACACAACAGATAGTACAAATAACAGGCAAAATGTACACTTACTTAGGGTTGGAATGATGAAGTAATCAAGAAAACACGATTAGCAATTCATGCAGCAATCACGAGAAGACACAAAAGACACGAAGAACGAACACGGAGTATAGGATGGACACTGGTTTATATGCAATTCCACTCCTATACTTTATTATTGAGTGCAGGCCATTGGAGAACAATTACCTGCACCCAATCTGTCCTTGCCACCTCACCTGAGGGGCACCGTAATAGCTGCCAACTGGGTGGGTAATATTCTAAACAGGGGCTTCTTTCCTCAGACTCCCTCCCACAAGCCTGGCGTCTTAAAGTCTAGCTTTGCCAGGATACCCTTTGTTCCCAAGTGTGAATTACCACACTTAGTACCAAGTACCCATGTCCTGCATTCCATTATGCTCGCATACACAAGCAGGGTGGGGGAGCCTTTGATCAGGAGTTTATGATCGACCATTTGTCTCCCAATCCGGATCATTAACATATGGGCTCTGAGTTTGCATACTAGACCCAAAATACAATTCATACGTTAATACCTTCACATATTAAAATAATCCGTTCTGCTGGGCCCAGTGGGCTGAAACTTGCCAGTCCTTCATGCCGAAGGTGACTCCCAATGGTGGCCAAGTTTCAGCTCTCTGCGACCCGCAGAACCGGAGATACACAGATACAATTTAAAACCCTTATTACTTTAATGCAGAATTCTCTGCTTTTCACTCTTTCCCATTGAAATCAACGGACTCCTCTGCTATAGGCTTTCAATGGAGCAACTCTGCCGTTGAAGTCAATGGGCTCCTCCGCTATAGGCTTCCAATGGAGCAACTCCGCCGTTGAAGTCTATGGGCACCGCTGCTATAGACTTTCAATGGAGCAACTCCGCCATTGAAGTCTATAAGAAAACCACAATTTTTACATTTGCCCCTACTCCATCTGGTTGTTCGGAGAGGGCTGGGAATGGTCATGCAGTCATTCCGGAATAGTGACTACATGTGACCCAAATCCCAGCCCTCTGGTCCTCACAGAACCGGAGATATGGACTCACACTTTTACATTTTCGGACTTAGCCGTTTTAACGCCACGCTTTTCCCCCATTGGAATCAATGGCTGGCGCCGCCATAGGCAATGCATGGGCAAGCGCCGCTATTGGATTCAATGGGACTTCTGCTCCGCCATTAGAGTCAATGGCGCGACCCTCTTCATGAGTATGACCCCTTATGGGGTCCCTCATTCCCAGACCCGATGGGGGTCGTGTGTGGGGGCTCCTAGGGGCTAGGGGCAAAAATAATTTTATTTCTGGGTGCCCTAGAACTTAGGATTCCCACGCCAATTGTCGTTGACCTTGAACTAATAGTGATAAAAGCTCTTTTTCAGACATTGTATCCGCTTCTGCGGTTTTGCGGTTTGGATGGCTGCCAACCTGTTCCTGGAGATCGGCCTCGAGGAATCCTCATTGAAGTCAATGGCCCCATTGACTTACAACGGGAAACCGCCGCTCCTCCTCTCGGATGCACCTGCTGGGCTGGAAACAGGCCCAAAACTGCTAGATCCGCCATTGGAATGAATGAAGCTGCAATGGCGACCTATGGGCCTGCAAACTGGAGCTTGAAAAGGCGGGAAAATGGGACAAAGAGCTATAAACACTGAGTTAACCTTAACCCTTTCCCTCCCGCATCCATCCCAGTGTATGTGTTGGTGCAAACACGGGCATGGGAACATGTAGAGGGAGAAAGGGGGTGGCCCGGTATTACAGGGGTTGCACCCCATATGGCCATCCCCTGACCTCACCAGAGAGACAAGGGGTTAACTGGACTGCGGTCCAGGGATGAGGTTTGCACCTTGTTGTACCTTGAAAATGTACGTTCCCCTGTTCCCATGTTTCATTATAAGCATGTATTTTAATGTTTTAAAGTGCATTTCTGTATCTCCAGTTCTGGAGGTCGCAGAGAGTTCATATTTGGCCAATATGTGGAGTCACTGTAGGCATTAAAAACTGGCAAAGGTCGACCCACTGAGCCCACCAGAATGGAACTTATTAATATGTGTAGATATTAAAGTGTATATGTATTTTATTTTGGATCTGGTCTGAAAATGCAGACGCCATTTGCTAGGCTAATAGGTCATGAAGGGCAGACGGCTGAGTAGCCTAAGCACGGCAATCAAAAATGTAACTGCTTTGATTGTTACCCAATGTCTAGGGATTAAGTATTAATCAATCAACAAACTCTGTTACCTGGGGGCATGGGTTAGTCTGTTAGTCTGTTAGTCTCCACGTTAGGGAGTGGATACCGATAATTGTTCACCAATAGGCTGTATTCAATGTTAGGAATAGGGTTGCACAGGTATATAAACTGTGTGAACCCTACAGTTTTTAGTTGTGCTGTAGTTGTGCTTCTGATACCATCTTGAATGTCACTGGACTGCTGGAGAATTGCTAGCGGATACTTCTGAGACGGACTGCTTCCGGTACAGCGGAGGACAGGAGCGGATGGTAGGCGGCACGAAAAAACTCTTCACCACGATCTTTAAGCAGGAACGGTCGCATGCGGTGTACAGGCTTAGCTCTACGCGTTTCGCTGATCTCACAGTCAGCTTCCTCAGGAGCAATATCTTTATTTTATATTGCTCCTGAGGAAGCTGACTGTGAGATCAGCGAAACGCGTAGAGCTAAGCCTGTACACCGCATGCGACCGTTCCTGCTTAAAGATCGTGGTGAAGAGTTTTTTCGTGCCGCCTACCATCCGCTCCTGTCCTCCGCTGTACCGGAAGCAGTCCGTCTCAGAAGGATGTGACGTCAGACGCCGGTTACCACGGACAGATTGAGGAGGTTTCAAACCGAAAGACCAGACTCTCACCCCGCCGCAAAAGATACCTTTATGTGTCTACACTTGATGTACATATTGTGAGTACATTTCTTATGTTTTTTACTTTATAAACCTGTGCCAATTGGTCCACACTATGGTCTTCCCTTGATATTTTTTACATGACCACAACTATGAACAAGAACGTATCCAATCCTGCTTTCCTGATCAATGCTGTTTCTCCATTATCCTGCTAAACGCTGACTCTTCACTTACTTCTTGTAAGTAGAAGATTCATACGAGCCAAGATTTTAATAAGACATCATTGTGTGAATTTATTACACTATTATTGTGTTTCTCTTTTTTTGGGGTGTTCCTGAATATCGCTCCCTTCACAATTTGGATATCTACTACTGCTTATGAGGGAATTCGTACAAACTTCCCTGTGAAGGTTGAGAAGAATTTTTGGAACATCTTACATATTTTTGTGTGTATTCACTATACTGTGTCTTAGCGCCTTCTAAATCACTTGGGTTAACGTGCTCCAACAGCAAACAGGAATGCTGGTGCCGGAGAGCAAGCTGTGTCCAGCCCGTGAGAAATCTTTATCCTGGGTGGGAGTCCCAGCTGTTCCCACTAGGCATGCTTCCTGCAGAGCTGGGAAACCAGAACAGCCAGGGTCCTTCCTGGCATGGAGAAAATCAATCTCCCCCTTGCTGGGAAAAAGCAGTCTCTCTTGTGCAGGGTACATCCAGCCTTTTTAAACCTTCTCTTAGGAGTGCTGTCTTAATTAGTACCAGGTGCCGCAAGCTCCCATAGAGGAATTTAACCTCCTGTACACTGTAACCTATCCACTCCGCTAGCTCTCTAGTCCATAAGGACAGTGTCTCCGTCACAACCCTTGAGAATAAAGGATAACAACTACGATCGAGTATGGGGCTTTCAGAGTGATCGGCGACTGTGCCTGCTTCTAAATCAGTCATGCACTTTCTCTCATTCACTATGCTACGATATAAATTCTCTAAGGCTAATTAGTGTCTGGCGCTTACAGAGACACTTTCTTACAGCTAGCTTGGATACTGAAGTATAGGGGGAATCGCTATAGTATCTCCGTTACAATCATACACTACCTTCATATTTCAAAGGCTATCAACCATCACCGAGTGTGGAGCTGTCAGATTGATCAGCAATTGTGCCTGCTTCCACACCAGGCAGGCACCATCTATCATTCAATATGCTCCGGCAGAACTCCATATCGCTAACTTGTGTCAGGGGCTTATAGAGACACTTTCTAACAGCTAGCTTGGATACCATCTAACAGCCTGCCCTTGATCAGCTTTTGCTAGCTACAAGGTATTCATGAAAACACCTCGCTGATCAATAGGCGATTAATTGTCCGATCCCGAATTAGTGCTACACTACGGATTTGAACTATCAGCTATCATTAGGTGGGGTGTTTACTCATTCACCTTTCATAAACAGAGCTATATCAATACAGTTCCCTTATCTAGTATGATAGTAATCCCTAAACGTTATGAGGCCAGCTGCCTCATTTACTAAGGGCTAGCTATCAGAATGAATTTTACATAGTGGGAACACTGTTTGTAATATCTACAATGACCATATCTTGAATGACTAATATAATTTGACAAGGTCTTGTTATCAAACAATTATACCTTCCACGCTATATTTCAAGTCAGCATCTATCTGGCTAACCTGCTTTCAGATACCTCCGTCTTGAACTCAAAGCAATATGCCTCAGTCTATTGCTTAGTCCCTTCTAAGGAAAGAGAAATAGAAAGTTCAGGAACTACCTGTTTTGTGTTTTACACTTGGCATCCATATAGACATAACTTAAACAAGTAAAGGTGTTAATTAGAACACTGCATTGAATGTCTTTAAATGTATCTACTGCCTGCCTAAACAGCAGATGCCTCTTATTTCCTCCAGCATCTGGGGAATATTGAATATTACTACCTAATATAACTACATGTGTATATTTTTGGTAGAGGCTTATTATATCAGTTGCATTACCTTTATAACTGATGTTTTTTTATAGCTGGTACATGTAGGGCATCTACATAAGTTTAAAGCAGAGTTATAAAACTAATTATTTGCCTCTGTGTTTACCAGGGAAGAATCAATTTCATTTGTAGTGCCACAGGAGGAAACCGAAACCTCCATATGAATGAACAATTGGTTAAAAATAAAGTAACTGAGTTTCAAGGGGGGGGGGGGGAGGGTTTGCAGAGAAAGTGTTGTCAGAATGTGTCTAGGTAGTTGGGCTCAAGAGTTACTTGATACCCCAAAAATGTACCCCAGATTCATGCTTGATTCCAGGACACATGAAGGCACATTGTCCCGGCAAAATATCCCCTTGAAAATGCTTGCGCGACTCACCGCTAGGGTTCCCTGCTTCAGCACAGCCCAGAAAGGTAAATGGTGCAAAGGAATGAAAAGTGTCCTTGTAACTATAAGGGGCCCCTAGGTTAAGGAGGATACCTAATTACTGCCCAGGTCACCCAGAACCTATATAGGGGTTCATGGGTTCTCCAACCATAGATAAGGTTGTGATATGAGTTCCAGGACATTTCGGGCTAAGTCCCGGTCAACTAAAGACTCTCTCAGTGCCTTTTAGCTAGGAAAGTCTAGTTTTTCCCCAGTTCCCAAGTAAGCGTGTCTCTTCTTATGTAGTTCATTGTGTATCATTGTGTGTATGCCTTTTCCTGCGAATAAATTTACAATTTATTTCACTTTACCTGTTTTGCTAAATGTATGATCCTGGTAAAAAGGTGCAAATACCTGATCTCCCATGACATAGTCTTGCAGACGTTCCAGGAAATCTGTGTGCAGACTTAGAATAGGTTGTCCCATAGCATGGGTTACCGTGTCCTTCATGAAGGAGAAGAAATCAGACATTGCTACAACCGGATCTTTTGCCGCATCTTTTAGGTAATCCTCAATTTATGTTTCATTTTGTTCCCCGTGTTGGCTTATCACAAGCAGCAAACTGTCTTGCTTTCCTCGCAGCTTTTCTCTAGTAGCCGGCTCTTGCTCTGACCACTGGATCCTCCTGTTGTGATCTTGGAGCACTGACATAATGCAAATACCAGTACTAATAGCCATGTATTTTCCAAAACAAAAATCACAATACAGACTGCTACTGTCTCCCAGGGGCTTACTTCCCCCCCCAGCCCCCAGTCCTTGCAGACTGATTGCTGATTGCATCCATGTTTGAACGGTAATATTGGCTTGGGTTAGATAGGCTTGCATGTTTGTAAGCAGTGCCTGTATCCTTAGGTTTGCTAATAGCACTTACACCTTATTTTGTAGCACTTGGGCAGGCTTCCCAGAGTAAAAGCTGCCCTCTGCATGTCTGTGATCCTTGTGTTAGGTGCAGAGTAGAAGGGCAGCCGACAGTATTTGTTTGTTGAGCACTTTTTAAAACCTCCAATTTTTTTTTTTTTTTTTAGTGACATCACTGCGACGTCTCTCGTGAGAGCTCCCTACTGCCCTAGGAGTCTATGTGGTATGGCTCAAGGCTGCTGTAACTTGCTCACGCCTGCATAAGCGGCTCTTACCAGGTTTCTGGTGTTGCGAGCCTCAGTGGCTATTTGCAGCATGGCCTTCCAACGACCCCAGGAACAGCAAACTCATTGGAGTGCAGAAATCCAGGCTACAACAGGAGAGGCAGACAACTCCCCTGGATCGATTACTAGGGTTATCCCCTCTACATTACAGAAAAACACTAACCTCTACCTCAGCTAGGTAGGACAGAAATAAGACTACCTGGGGAGGAAAGGAGGGACTATTTATAGGTCCTCCCACAGGTAGATTTCTAGCCTATCTCAGCTGGAGGGTTGAACTTAACCCATTGGTGACCACTGCCAAGGGGACAACAGGAAATTCTTTATCCAACCTTTTTCGAACTTTGAGCTTTTTCTTTAAAAAATTGCATTTTTTTTTATTCACAAAAGTCTTGTTTGTTTAAAAAAAAAAAAAAAAGAAGAACAAGCAATTATCCCCCGTAATCCAGGTGTGAGCCTATCTCAGGTTTTGATTCAAATTTTGCTCTTATTTGAAAGTCCTTTCTTACTGTAAGTTCAACTCGAAGATTCAAACAAACTTGGAAATTTGCAAAGTTATGATTTCAAACATGAAACTGCTCATCCATACTGTGAGAGACAACACAAGGCTATATGTCCTTGGGGAAATAGGAGGAAAGCCACTCTTACTCAGTATTTTTTTTGCTGTTCAATTTTTCACTTTACCTGTGCAAACGCCTGTCCAATACAAGAGCGGGGTCCCAGGGAAAATGGGAAATAAGTGAAGTAAGGCCTATTGGAAAAAATTATTATATATATAATTTTCAGTACATTGACACATACTGCAATTAATCATCTGCTTCCTGCAATACCTATATAATATTAAAAATGTGACCCATAGTTTATTATTGTAGTACCCATAGTTTATTATTTACAAGTATTTCAATGCATGGAGCATGGTTCATGAATTCCCCTAGAGATGTGAGATAGGCTTATATATGCCCCCCAAAATAATCTATACAACACATGGAGAGATACCTGGGAACACTCCTAAGATATCTGGAAAAGATGCCAATTTAAATAATTTGAATATACAAGATTATACAAATCTCTCCATGTGTTGTATAGATGTATGTATGTACATCTTTTATTTATATAGTGCTATTAATGTACATAGCACTTCAGAGCAGTAATACACATGACAATCATATAAATAACACATAATACGTAATGGGAAGAAGTGATGTGTTAGGAATCTGTATATTATATTAAAATGTATGAATGAGAATATGTTTTAATGTGTAGAATTCACATGTAGTCAAAATAGATGAGTTGCAGTTAAGGTTTAATGCATAACAGATGTTGAAGGTTGGCTTAGAGATAGCATTTCAGGCCTAATCTAACATGAGGAAAGTTATTTGTTAGAGAAGACCATGAGGAGAAAGGGGGGTGGGGGAGTTAGTGATCAATAAGTACAGTTTAATCTTGATCAGCTCTCTCTCTCTAAGGTCGAGCTCACACTGCCTGCTACGGCCGTGCGCTCCCATGCCCAGCGATCTGTGCTCAAGCTGCAGGAGTAGGGTCGCGGCGGTCATGGCAGACCGTTGCGGGTGCCGTCCCCCCGGTGTCCCCCCGTTCCTCCCCTTTTAAAAAAAATTATTATACTGTGGAAAGCGGGGACCGGAGAGCAGGGGGTGGGGGCCGGAGAGTGGGGGCCGGGGACCGGAGAGCGGGGGCCGGAGAACGGGGGCCGGAGAGTGGGGGCCAGAGAGCGGGGGCCGGAGAGCAGGGGGTGGGGGCCAGAGAGCAGGGGGTGGGGGCCGGAGAGCAGGGGCCGGGGGTCGGGGAGCGGGGGCTGGAGAGTGGGGACCGGAGAGCAGAGGCCGGAGAGTGGGGGTCGGGGAGCGGGGACTGGAGTGCGGGGGCCGGAGAGCAGGAGGTGGGGGCTGGAGAGCAGGGGGTGGGGGCCGGAGAGTGGGGGCCGGGGACCGGAGAGCAGGAACCGGAGAGCAGGGGGTGGGGGCCGGAGAGTGGGGGCCGGAGAGCGGGGAATGGAGAGCTGGGACCAGGGAGCGGGGAGCGGGGACCGGAGAGCAGGGGGTGGGGAGCGGGGACCGGAGAGCGGGGACGGGAGAGCAGGGGCCGGAGAGCGGGGACCGGAGAGCAGGGGGTGGGGGCCAGAGAGTGGGGGCCGGACAGCAGGGGCTGGAGAGCGGGGACCAGAGAGCCGGGGGTGGGGGCCAGAGTGTGGGGACCAGAGAGCAGGGGGTGGGGGCCGTAAAGCGGGGGCCAGAGAGTGGGGGCCAGAGAGCGGGGGCCAAAGAGTGGTGCCAGGAGAGCGGAGAGCAGGGGGTGGGGGCCGGAGAGCAGGGGGTGGGGGCCGGAGAGTGGAGGCCAGAGAGCGGGGACCGGAGAGCAGGGGCCGGAGAGCGCGGACCAGAGAGCAGGGGGTGGGGACCAGAGAGCAGGGGCCGCAGAGCAGAGGCCGGAGAGCGGGGGCCGGAGAGCGGGGGCCGGAGAGCGGGGACCGGAGAGCGGGGGCCGGAGAGCAGGGGCCTGAGAGCAGGGGGTGGGGGCTGGAGAGCAGGGAGGGGCGGCCGGAGAGTGGGGGCCGGGGACCGGAGAGCAGGAACCGGAGAGCAGGGGGTGGGGGCCGGAGAGTGGGGGCCGGAGAGCGGGGAATGGAGAGCTGGGACCGGGGTCGGGGAGCGGGGACCGGAGAGCAGGGGGTGGAGAGCGGAGAGCGGGGATCGGAGAGCAGGGGTGGGGGCCAGAGAGCTGGGGCCGGACAGCAGGGGCTGGAGAGCGGGGACCAGAGAGCAGGGGGTGGGGGCCGGAGTGTGGGGACCAGAGAGCGGGGACCAGAGAGCAGGGGGTGGGGGCTGTAAAGCGGGGGCCAGAGAGTGGGGGCCAGAGAGCGGGGGCCAGTGAGCGGTGGCAGGAGAGCGGAGAGCAGGGGGTGGGGGCCGGAGAGCGGGGACCAGAGAGCAGGGGCCGCAGAGCGGGGACCAGAGAGCGGGGGCCGGAGAGCGGGGACCGGAGAGCGGGGGCTGGAGAGTGGGGGCCGGGGACCGGAGAGCGGGGGGCGGAGAGCAGGAGGTGGGGGCCGGAGAGCGGGGGCCAGAGAGCAGGGGGTGGGGGCTGGAGAGCAGGGGGTGGGGGCCGGAGAGTGGGGGCTGGGGACCGGAGAGCAGGGGGTGGGGGCCGGAGAGTGGGGGCCAGAGAGCGGGGAATGGAGAGCTGGGACCAGGGGGTCGGGGAGCGGGGACCGGAGAGCAGGGGCCAGAGAGCGGGGACCGGAGAGCAGGGGGTGGGGGCCAGAGAGCTGGGGCTGGAGAGTGGGGACAAGAGAGCAGGGGGTGGGGGCCGGTGTGTGGGGACCAGAGAGCGGGGACCAGAGAGCAGGGGATGGGGGCCGTAAAGCGGGGGCCAGAGAGCAGGGGCCGGAGAGCAGGGGCCAGAGAGCGGTGGCAGGAGAGCGGAGAGCAGGGGGTGGGGGCCGGAGAGCGGGGACCGGAGAGCAGGGGGTGGGGGCCGGAGAGTGGAGGCCGGAGAGCGGGGAACAGAGAGCGGGGACCGGAGAGCAGGGGCCGGAGAACGGGGACCGGAGAGCAGGGGGTGGGGGCCAGAGAGCAGGGGCCAGAGAGCAGGGGCCGGAGAGCGCGGACCAGAGAGCAGGGGGTGGGGGCCAGAGAGCGGGGACCAGAGAGCAGGGGTCGCAGAGCGGGGACCAGAGAGCGGGGGCCAGAGAGCAGGGGGTGGGGGCCGGAGAGCGGGGACCAGAGAGCAGGGGCCGGAGAGCGGGGGCCGGAGAGTGGGGACTGGAGAGCGGGGGGCGGGAGCAGGGGCCGGAGAGCAGGGACCGGAGACCAGGGGGCCGGAGAGCGGGGACCGGAGACCAGGGGGCCGGAGAGCTGGGACCGGAGAGCTGGGACCGGAGAGCGGGGACTGGAGAGCAGGGGACTGGAGAGCAGGGGGCGGGGAGCGGGGGCCGGAGAGCGGGGACCATGAAGCGGGGAGCGGGGGCCGGAGAGCAGGGACCGGAAAGCAGGGGACCAGAGAGCAGGGGACCAGATAGCAGGGGACCAGATAGCAGGGGACCAGATAGCAGGGGACCAGATAGCAGGGGACCAGATAGCAGGGGACCGGAGAGTGGGGACCGGAGAGCGGGGACCGGAGAGCGGGGATCAGGGGCTGGAGAGCAGGGACCGGAGAGCGGGGGTCGGGGAACGGGGGCCAGAGAGCAGGGACTGGAGAGCGGGGAGCAGGGGTCGGAGAGCGGGGGCCGGAGAGCAGGGGCCGGAGAGCAGGGGCCGGAGAGCGGGGGCCGGAGAGCAGGGACTGGAGAGCAGGGGCCGGAGAGCAGGAACCGGAGAGCAGGGGGTGGGGGCCGGAGAGCGGGGACAGAGAGTGAGGGCCGGAGAGCGGGGACCATAGAGCGGGGGCCGGAGAGCGGGGACTGGAGAGCGGCTAGCGGAGAGCAGGGAGCGGTGGGTGGGGGCCGGAGAGCGGGGCCCGTAGAGCGGGGGTCCGAGAGTGGGGACCGGAGAGCAGGGTGACGGAAAGCGGGGACCGGAGAGCAGGGGCCGGAGAGCAGGGACCGGAGAGCAGGGACCGGAGAGCAGGGGGCCGGAGAGTCGGGACCGGAGAGCGGGGAGCAGGGGCCGGAGAGCGGGGGCCGGAGAGCGGGGGGCCAGAGAGCGGCGAGCGGGGACAGGAGAGTGGGGAGCAGGGGCCAGAGAGCGGGGGCCGGAGAGCGGGGACCGGAGAGCGGGGGCCATGAAGCGGGGACCGGGGGCCGGGGAGCGGGGGCCGGAGAGCGGGGACCGGAGAGCAGGGGGGCGGAGAACGGGGCCCAGGGAGCGGGGGCTGGAGAGCGGGGACTGGAGAGCGGGGACCGGGGAGCGGGGGCCAGAGAGCGGGGACCAGAGAGCGGGGGCCATGAAGCGGGGACCGTGGGGCGGGGGGCGGAGACCGGAGAGCAGGGGACCGGAGAGCGGGGCTGGAGAGTGGGGACCGGAGAGCGGGGAGCAGGGGCCGGAGAGCGGGGGCTGGAGAGCGGGGCCGGAGAGCGGGGGCCGGGGAGCAGGGGCCCAGAGAGCAGGGGACCAGAGAGCGGGGACTGGGGGCCAGAGAGCGGAGAGTGGGGGCCAGAGAGCGGAGGCCGGAGAGCAGGGCCCGGGGAGCGGGGGCCGAGGAGCGGGGACCGGAGAGCAGGGGGCCGGAGAGCGGGGACCGGGGGCCGGAGAGCGGGGACCGGAGAGCGGGGACCAGAGAGCGGGGGCCATGAAGCGGGGACCGTGGGGCGGGGGGCGGAGACCGGAGAGCAGGGGACCGGAAAGCGGGGCTGGAGAGCGGGGACCGGAGAGCGGGGAGCAGGGGCCGGAGAGCGGGGGCTGGAGAGCGGGGCCGGAGAGCGGGGGCCGGAGAACAGGGGACCAGAGAGCAGGGGACCAGAGAACGGGAGCAGAGAGCAGGGGACCGGAGAGCGGAGGCCAGGGACCGGAGAGCGGGGTCCGGAGAGCGGGGACCGGAGAGCGGGGACCGGAGAGCGGGGGGTGGGAGCCGGAGAGCGGGGGCCGGAGAGCGGGGTCTGGGGGCCGGAGAGCGGGGGCCAGAGACCAGAGAGTGGGGGCTGTGTAAACATAAACATAAAAGAAAAGTGTGTGTGTGTGTGTGTGTGTGTGTGTGTGTGTGTGTGTGTGTGTGTGTGTGTGTGTGTGTGTGTGTGTCTGAGACAAAGAGCACATGTTATCATCATTGATTGAACTTCCATCTGTAAGTAATGCTATAAGAATAAACTATAACTTTGTTGTTCAGCAGACAATCGTCTGAAGTATTGGAATCTTTATGAACAAGGAATAAGGTGAAATTATTCTAACAATTAGTGTTTTGGGAGGAATATAAGTCAATGGCTACTCAAGTAAATATGACTCCCTTTTACTATACCCCTCTTTCTCCCTCCCAGCAAAAACCATATTTCAGAGTCATTCTTCTCTGGCGAAATTCGACGTTCAATTGAAAATGTTGAATTTCAGAGTGTGGAAACTTTTACTTGCCAAACTGCTTGCAAACTTTTAAAATTTCGCAAAAGTTGAAAGTGTGGGTACAAAGTTTGCACATCTCTATATCCAACCTAAAAATTACTAAAGAACATCTTTTGCTTCACTGAAAACACTTACTTGGGGGCATCAGGGCTGAATCTTTCTGGGTCAAAGGAGAGTGGATCCGTGTAAAACTGCTCCATCCTTCCCATTATATAGGAATTAAACTACAGGTTAAAGGAACAAAAAGCCCCAACAATGGGTTAAAAATCCTGCTCAGCTAATTTGTGTGAAGTTAAGGAGATAAGTAGGGGTGGGTGCTAGCAGGAAACTAGCATAACAGCACATACAGATGCAGCGGCCATTATCCGAACATTTCCTTGGGTGAATCATGCACTATACCACGTGGTGGTCCGAGATGGTCCTCTGCAGACTATAATGGCCTATCGGATTAACAGAGCACGGTCCCTGCTGTGTCAATCCTACCGGGGTCTACCGGTCTGTAAGAGACGTGCAGTAAGAGATAGAGTGACTGATTCAGCATAACTGCGTGCCTCTTATAGGCGATCGAGGGGTTTTTATTTAAAATCTAACACTACAGTATTGTAGCAGGGGGTCTTCGGAGCTGAACCGCATTGATTTGAGGTCCGGGGGGCCCACTACTTCCCAAGATACAGGCCCCGTTATGGTGTGCCGGTATCCCCGCCATGTAAAAATCCTGTGGGTCACGTGACCATGGGATTTTCAAACTGAAGGAGATACCGGCACCCCATAACGGGGCCTGTATCTCAGAAGTAGGGGGTCCCCGAGGCTAAAACCCACTTTGTTCAGCTCCGGCAATCCTCTGCTCCCGCACACTAATTTAAAACACCGCACTCACCCCCCCCCCCCCACCCCTCCCCCCACATAAAAAATCATTACCTTAGCGGATAGCTGCTAATGTAATGAAAATGTGATACACTAAAAGGGGACCCGCAACTGCTTGAAGTGTAGTTGTAATGACGGTGCTCCATGGGTACGTAACTTCTACTGTACACAAAAAGAGAAAGATAACCCAGTTTGGGCACTCAGTCAAAAACCTGGTTGTATTATGGTAGTATTAAAAACATATAAACTTTATTGTTATTCTTTAAAATAATGCTGATTAAAACGAATATTAAACACAAAATCGTATCCTGTAATAGAAACTTTTAATGTTAAAGTCCAGGATACCTCACGGTGGTGAAAGGGTTAATGCGTCCCTTCACTTGCACTGTCTGGGTTTACCTCAGATATGCAATGTGGTACTAAATTGTCCACTGCTCACTTGATGTGAACCAAACTACCTCAAATGGTAACAGTATGGTCAGTGTTAAGTGTTGTAGGTGATGCTAACACCTTATCTGAAAACATACATAGGGTTAAACACAGTATGTGAAGATAACCTTCATACATATATGTAGGACACAGAGGCTCATGTGGAATACACTGTGTTAATGTGCAACACTGCTGTGATATATAAAAGGACTGGGTGAATAACAAATGTAATGGTCAATCATAACATCTGTAGAGTGTGCTGTGTGTATAAGCATGTACCCATACTGTAACAGGCTGGTGAGTGATTCAGTTGAACTCAAAGAGCACTGAAGAACTGTCATGCTCACCACCAAATGCCCTATAGTAACCTGTACAAATGATCCTACTGCCGGTTGGATTCTAATGCTATCGTAGCAGCAGTAAGTAAAAACTCTGCTGATCCAAGCACAGATAGAATGAATCCAGGCTAGTATGCTGCTGACCGGTAAACTGTTAAGTGTACCTGGTGAGGAAAAAGTCCGCCCTTTGCCTTCAGAGCATATGATGGAGGTAATGGTAAATATATTCAGAGCAGAGTCCCTAAATGCGCCCTTAGACCTTTCGCTAAAAGTTCTGAAACAAAGAGAGGAGTAACGCGATCAGGAGCCACCTCCGTTGTGTGGCTAAGTTCAGAGATGTCAGCTGAGAACTCCTGCACGTGCACCCGCTGCCTGACAAGCGCGTTTCGCGTAGAAACACTTTTTCAAAGGCTTGTATGTGGGGAGGGGGACTGTGTGGCTTCTGGCAGGTACATACTGTATAGCCCTTGTGATAATGATTCGTTGGTTGATCTACTGTATGACCTGAGCCCTCTGCAGCACAGTGTAATGTGCACGGTGTAAGCAGCAGAGGGGGCTTTTTTTTTTCTATTACAGGATACGATTTTGTGTTTAGTATTTTAGTTTAAAGGATAACAATAAAGTTTATATGTTTTTAATATTACCATAATATTACCATAATACAACCAGGTTTTTGACTGAGTGCCCAAACTGGGTTATCTTTCTCTTTTTGTGTACAGTAATGAAACTGCTTACATTTTATTTTTATTCATAGTGTGCGTGAGCAGGTGGTCTCCTGAGCTGAATAAAATTGATTTCAGCCTCAGAGACCCCCTACTTTCCGAGGTAAAGGCCCTGGTACGGTATGCAATTTAAATCCTGGTGATGTTAGTAAACAATTTAAAAAGAATTCAGAGTTTATTTAGTTCCCTAATCTTCTTTATGTAGCAGAATGCATGAATCTGATACTATGATCATTGGCTTGGTGGAAACAAAATGAATAGTAACCCCCTCCACCTATAGGGTTGCCAGGTGGCGTCGCCAAAAATACTGGACTCAATGGTGAAAGGTGCGTCAGGTCACTATGTCCAGGGAGGAAAAATACTGGACACATACATTTCCAGTATTACAGTACCTCTCATTTTTTACTGGACAGAGTATCCAAATACAGGACAGTCCAGTTCAATATCGGACACCTGGCAACCCTATCCACCTACCTTAAGGTCCCTGCTGTAAATAAAAACTCACTCTATTTATGTGTCTGTTTATTTTCTGAATAAAACATAAATTACAAGATTATATTCTCTTAATCTATCTCTTCCATTAGTATTCTTTGAACCTAAGTAGGATTGTATGTGGTTTAGTGAATGGACTATATAACGCCTCAAAGATTAGTACTGCTTTGTAAATATGGCCCAGTGAATTCTGAAGAAACTTTACAAGACTTACCATCAATGTGGCATTTCCTGGAATTCTCACTCCTTCAATGACAGTTTCTTCTTCAAGTCTCCTCGTAGTGCCCGGTGCTGTGGGGTACAATCTTAGAGTCTCTTTAAGTACCTGGGTAAGTATAAAAATGAACACATGCTCAGAACAAAGGAAAAAAGAGGTTTGTTTCCACGCACTGCACCATTTTCTGCTATTAGCTGTGCATACAGTATGCAACATGCTTGGTATTGAAGACTATTACATGCTGCAGAATGTTAGACGTGATGGATTTTTGATGCAAAAAAAAGAGAGAGAAAAATGTGCATGTAGATGCACATTGCACAAAACGCAAACTGATACAAGGCAAAAACCTTGACGCACGCACACACACCCTGACTGACGCACGCACACACACCCTGACTGACGCACGCACACACACACTGACTGACGCACGCACACAAACACACACACACACACTGACTGATGCACGCACGCACACACACGTACTGACGCACGCACACAACCCCTCACAGCCGCACGCACTCAACCCCTCACAGCCGCACGCACACAACCCCTCACAACCGCAAGCACACAACCCCTCACAGCCGCACGCACACACACACACACACACACACACACACTGACGCGCACACACACACACACACACACACACAGACTGACACACACATACACAGACTGACGCACACACACACACACACAGACTGACGCACACACACACACACACAGACTGACGCGCACACACACACACACACACACACACTGACTGGTGCACACACACTGACTGGCGCGTACACACACTGACTGACGCACACACACACACACACACTGACTGACACGCACACACACACACACACACACTGACTGACGCACACACACACACACTGACTGACGCGCACACACACACACACTGACTGACGCGCACACACACACACACACACACACACACACACACACACACACACACACACACTGACTGACACATACACTGACTGACACACACACTGACTGACACACACACTGACTGACACACACACTGACTGACACACTGACTGACGCACGCACGCACACTGACTGACACGCACGCACACACTGACTGTGTGTGTGTGCGTCAGTCAGTCTGTGTGTGTTTGTGTTTCTGCGTCAGACACACCCTGACTGACGCACGCACACACACACTGACTGACGCACGCACACACACCCTGACTGACGCACGCACACACACCCTGACTGACGCACGCACACACACCCTGACTGATGCACGCACACACAACCTGACTGACGCACGCACACACACCCTGACTGACGCACGCACACACACCCTGACTGACGCACGCACACACACCCTGACTGACGCACGCACACACACCCTGACTGACGCACGCACACACACACTGACTCATGCACGCACACACACACACACACACACACACACACACACACTGACTGATGCACGCACGCACACACACACACGTACTGACGCACGCACTCAACCCCTCACAGCCGCACACACTCAACCCCTCACAGCCGCACGCACACAACCCCTCACAGCTGCACGCACACAACCCCTCACAGCCGCACGCACACAACCCCTGACAGCCACACGCACACACACCCTGACGCACGCGCACACACACACACACACACTGACGCACACACGCACACACACACACTGACGCACGCACACACACACACAGACTGACGCACGCACACACACACACACAGACTGACGCACACATACACACACACAGACTGACACACACACACACACACACACACACAGACTGACGCACACACACACACACACACACACACTGACTGGCGCATACACACTGACTGACACACACACTGACTGACACACACACTGACACACACACTGACTGACGCACACACACTGACTGACGCACACACACTGACTGACGCACACACACACTGACTGTGTGTGTGCGTCAGTCAGTCTGTGTGTGTTTGTGTTTCTGCGTCAGACTCACTGACGCGCGCGCACACACACACACAGTGACTGACGCACACACACTGCATGAAGCTGTAAAGGGGGACAAACAGAGCTGTAAAGGAGGGAGGGGGGGACTGGATTGATGTGAATGGGGGACAAACAGAGAGAGGGGGAAGGGGAGAGGAGAGAGAGAGAGAGGAGCAGGAACATTACATCCCGGGCAACGCCGGGTCTCTCAGCTAGTATGTGTGTGTGTGTGTGTGTGTGTGTGTGTGTGTGTGTGTGTATTGTATGTCTTTATTTATATAGCGCCATTAATGTACATAGCGCTTAACAGCAGTAATACACGTGGTAATCAAATAAATAACAGATAATACAGTAAAAATAACAG
This sequence comes from Ascaphus truei, assembly GCF_040206685.1. Lineage (NCBI taxonomy): Eukaryota > Metazoa > Chordata > Amphibia > Anura > Ascaphidae > Ascaphus > Ascaphus truei. The sequence continues at coordinate 37,696,208 of NC_134491.1, forward strand.
ATCATGGGAATAAGCGCTTTAGACATAATGTTACTTTTAAGGAAGAGGAGTCCCTACCCCGAGGAGCTTACAGCCTAATTGGTAGGTAGGGAGAACGTACAGAGACAGTAGGAGGGAGTTCTGGTAAGTGTGTCTGCAGGGGGCCAAGCTTTATGTATCATGTGTTCAGAATATCCACAGTGCTATTCATATGCTTCTTTAAGCAAGTGTGTCTTAAGGTGGGTCTTAAAGGTGGATAGAGACTGATAATATATATATTTCAGGGGTGACTCCATTTTGTCTGCTGTATAACCATTTTTATACTAACACTGCCATTATGCTTAGTCACACGATTTAACTAACATTTTTCCAACTACCCTTTTTCTGTATCTAATGTTGGCTGAGCTTCTGTGTTGAAATAGGAAGTATTGACCAAATAAGGCACAAACGGGAACTTATGTACGGTCTCAGCTATTTAATCTTGAATCATGTGATGTACGGGAGTTTCCAAATAAATGATTTAATATCTTGTTATGTCTAACATAAGCACAAAATAAGGGAAATAGAAATTGGCATGTAATCATCTTTGTTTTCGCTTGGCTATATAACCTGACTGAAATCGCCTAATAAACAGGAGAGATTTTTGACGCACACTGGTGTCAGACTCAATTATTTCTCCTCCGAGCTGCTCGTACTTTTCCAGGGCTGTAACAGTGGGAAATCCTTCGAAGGTGTTCGATCCGATGTACTGGAGATGATCCCGACATATGCTGAGTCGAGGATTAATTTTTAAGATTTGGTGTCAGAAAGCGGGGATAAGGCTCAACGGCTGGGTAAGTACAAGATATCAATTTTATCTGTATATTATCCTCCCGGTGTCCCTTATCTAGAGCCCTATTATATATTACCTCCGTACTGGACGAATTAGACTATATGGTTAATAGTTTAACCACAGCCAAGGATATAAAGGGTGAATCCGGGCTGAGTCAAGGATATAAAGAGTGAATCCTGACTGAGTATAGTGCCAGGGGGAGTCCCTGCTAATAGATATCTGTGTGAATATCAGGAAATACTCTTACAGCGACTGTGGAAACGTATACCCATTTTTGTGGGGAATATTGGTGTATTTTTATTGTATCTGTGCATGTATTTTTACATCTATAAGACATCTCTTTAAAGTGCATAAGGACGCCGTAAATTTTACTGTGCTCAGCTTTGTTGCATGAATATAAAAGACATTTTAGTACGCAATTTTATTTTTAAAAACTTGTATTGTGTATAAGATGGGAGAGTCTAATAGTAAACGCGCCCATGGGGATTTTAAGCAATCTACATTAAAACATAAAAATAGCAAACGTGTTAAACCTGATAGTACTACTGATAAGGAAAACACACATGTTGCACCAGATAGCACTACTGGTAATGATAAGGTACCTGACAAACTATTTGCCCCCTGCCCCTATGGCATCGGGACAATTACAATTTCCATAGGTAGCCCCAATTTACCCTGAGCCCTTAACCTTTCCTCGGTCACAGGCTCTGAGGCAGTCTCCGATAAAGAAGTTCTTATGGCTTCATGGGGAACCCGAAGCAATAGGCTCCCTAGACCACTCCCTATTGATATGCCTGCCAGGCAGATCGGTACGGATGGGGAAGAGACGGACTCTAGGCAGGAATGAACCCCTGTCAGGGACCGTTCACGGGACAGGGAAAAGTCACAGGATGAATCAGAATCAGATACTGACACTGTGGCACAGGCATATGCAGGTCTGTCAAACAACGCTAAAAAAAAAAAAAAAAAGAGGAAAAAAAAGAGGAAGGAAAAAAAAATGTGTTATAACTGCTGTATTTATATTTAACATAACGTAAGTGAATAAAGAGGAAACAGCAAGTATATTTGCCGATTGATTATTGAAGATAATATAGGCATATGGAAGAATTGAGGAAGTAGAGATGAGCACAAGACCATTAATAGTGGCAGTTTTTTTTTAAAGGTTTACATGCAGAAATTGGGTCGAGAGTAGAGGAAGTGTATTGGTTGGAAGCATAAAAGATTGTCAGACATTGCTACTGTGGTAGAGAATGAAAAAAAAGAGCAGGGAAGCTAAGAAAGCAAGGGAAAAGAAAGGACAGGAAGTGCTATAATTGCAAAGAGACAAGATATTTTGCCAGTAATTGCAAACCAGCCCCTAAGAATATGTTTGTCTAAATTCAGACGGGTCTTTCCCGCCGGTATTGAGAATCTCAAGTATTGTAAATCTTAGTGGAAAATATGTTTTGTGTGTAAATTCAAGGTAGGAAAATTAGTTTTTCCCCAGAATGTTTTATTAAATTTTATAAATATGGTAAAAAGGTTGATTGAGTAATCCCTGTGTGCTTGTATAATCTGAGTGAATCCTAACTATGTGAAAGTTTTATGTGCATTGAATAAAATGAATGTCGGTTTATTGTATATATACAATTATTAACTAGGTACTTGCAAGTGTTTCTGAAATAAGAACATAATTAATTGCTCATGTTAAAGTTTAAATTTTAAAGGTGAGAAACACCCCCACTATAACACAAACTAATCAATAATGGGAAAGGGAGAGTTTGACTGGTTATTGAGAGAAGGACAAAGAATGGGCAAATGTGAGAAAAAAAAAAAAAATTATAATTCAGCCCGGTCACTGGTATATTTTGAGGATTTATTCGTTCTGGCCAGACGATGATTTCTTAAAACCAGAAAGACATCCTTTTCCAACTTCTCTATTTCCATGTCAAGAGAGAGAGAGGGAGAGAGAGAATCAGAATAGCAGCCCAGACAGCCCCCCTTCTCCAGTTGAAAAAATGTACGGAGATACATTTCAGACACGAAAGTTAACCGAAGCTCTGTAGCTACAAATTAGGTTTAACTGTAGTTTAGGATATGATAATAAAAGAAAGGGACATTTTTATTAATATAGTTTGCAGGCAGGATCAAACAGTTTTGCATTGCCATGTCTTGGTCATTTTTGTTGTATTATTTTTGTTTCTTTTGTGTGTCACATTTTATTCTGTAATCAGGCCGTGTGAGGAGCTGCATTTTTAAGATGTCCCAAATTATATTGCAATGTAATTAACAGTTTTTTTTTCTTATCTGTTTTGTTCCAAGGTTTTGGCAGGATGCCCAGAAAGTTATTTCAAGCTTGTTCCAATCCGGAAAAAAAAAAAAAAAAAAAGTTTTTAAATCTGTGTCTATAATTTCTTATATTACAGGATGTTTCTGTCAGAAGACAATAGCAGATTATATTTATATTCAGTAGTGTTTTCAGTGTTTTTAATGCAAATTTTATACCCAAAGGATTCAGGTTAGTTTAGCTACAGATCGAGCAACAATAGTTAGTTACTTTTTGAATGCTGTTATCCTTTCTGTAATATTGTTCACATATAAAAAAAAATTATGTGAACAAAGGAGGGGTATTATTGCTGTTTATCATATAGCTGTCTATGCCCAGAAGTTAGATGGTTTAGTGCCCGGGATGAACGAAATCTGAAATTATTATTTATTTATTTTAAGAATAATGCTGAGTGCCTTTTAAGGTTGGCAGTGTGCTCGGCACTTTTCAAATAAATTATATTACAAGTAATTAGTTTGGAGTTCTATACAGAATTATTTTAGCCATTTTTTCTTTTGATTGGGCAATAGCTGAGGCACCAATTTTAATGAATTTAAATTGTAGCAAAGTCAAGACCACAGTGACTGTTTAGTAAAACAATTAGTAAGTATTGTATGCAACTGATATATTTTTGAGTCTCTCTAGGCACATGTCAAAGTTGAAAGTGCACCTACGAGAGATGGGTTAATGGTCAAGCATTTCCTACGCAAGAACATTCTTCATCCCAGATGAAAAGGCGCTACTACTACTATTAAAAGTACTACTCATCACCATTACAGCAAATAAAATGGCAGAGGTCTCTTTTTGGATCCACGTTACGCATATGAAACTTATCCCAGCACCACCCACAGTTGCTCCAATCTACACCGTATCCAAAGTGGAAAAGCCTAGAGACACAGCCAAAATTCCAGGCCTCAACATATGAACTTTGAACTTTTTAATAATTTTTTTTCTTTACAGGTTTTGTTATTTTAATTATAAATGTATAGTCTATTACAGTAGGTTTGTGTAAATAGTGTGCACACAAAGACGATAGGGTAGGAACAGGTATATTTTGTTTAGTAATTGTTATTTTGTTTTTATTGATTTGTGTATAGCATATATGCACACCTTTTGTCACACAATGGAATCCTAGTAAACAAAGCCCATATTTTATATATAATGTAACCCAATGTACTATCTATATTCAATGGGTTGCACCCCAGGAAAAATTAGTGTTATATTTAACCCCTTGAGAAAAAGACAATATGATATAAGATATTTGTAGAACCATCTATAAGAAATTGGTTACGAAGGGTATAGAAATACGAGTTTTCCCTAGGGAAGTTATTGACTCTGTGATAGGAGGACAGATAGAATATTACCCTGCAACTAGAACAGTTCATGTTATTTGGGGAAAATAGTCCAGTGTTTAAAGTTAGAGATGACGGATGGGATTTGTTGGGACTTGGTGGTTGGATTAGTTCTCTGGAAGCGAAGCTATTGGATGCTTTTGTGTGTGTGTCTGTCCTACTCATCACTCTCTATGTATGTGTCATATGCAGTAAACTTTGATCAAGAAGTGCGTTGCACCCCCACCGACGCTATGCCTCTTTTCGGTGATGTCAGCAGTCCCCCAGAAGAAGAGACCGAGAAGAAATCAACTGTGCCGATATAATGGCCGAAAAAGAATGACAAGGCACAATTGGACAATCTCCTGGTCCAGCAGGACTATGCAATGGTGAACTGTTCTTTAAATAGACTGTCTCTAAAGAATAAGAGGGGACTAAGAAGATTGGATATGAGGCTATGAGGAAAGTGGGAGGTCACCCAGAGGCGTGTGTCAGCCACAAGGAAAGGATCATAAGTCAGCCATGTTTTACCATAGCAGCCATTTTGCTTTTTTGCCATTCTGAATAAATGCAGTATGAAAGATGCGTGCAAGATGGATATTTGTGCAATCGCTCCCGGTAGAAATTAGCCCCCACCAATTTTCACAAATTTTAGCCGCCATAATGTGCTAGTAGTTACAGAAGATCAGTGTGAATAGTAATTTAGAAATTGGTAATAGGTTTTGTAGTAATAGTCAACCTGGTAAACAGAAAAGATATTATACCAGCCACACCGATATATATCTCTCTACAAACAAGAACTCCTGTGGCCATATATATATTTTTATTTTCTTCTGACCCCCAAAACCTGCACCACTAGTTCAGTACGACAAAGTATATCAAAAATATCAAAAACAATATAGTAGTTGTTAGGTTATGGACCCATGACAGAATGAGGGAAAGAGAATTGTTTTGGGACTGATAATTATCGTTTGCATATTTGTAATATTAGTTGTTATTATTACATGCTGCAAGTTCATGTTTTCGGCTTTATGTAAACTTATGATGCCATCTGTTAAGTCAGTTAGCCACACGTATGCTTCACTGAACATTAACGCCCCTATTCCTGGTCCCGCAACCATAACCTACGACTCTAGAATACCATCCACTAGTGTCCCGATACCTTTAGTGGATTATCCTTTAGTGGATTATCCTTTAGTGGATTATGATAATATGCAAATCCAGTACGAGACCCCCGAAGTGTAGGAGTTGTCATTTTGATGACAAAAGGAGGGACTGATAATATATATATTTCAGGGGTGACTCCATTTTGTCTGC